>NC_056747.1:40683044-40698044 GCF_019279795.1 Protopterus annectens
GTTCATAAATCCCGGGGTTAATGTGTTCACACACACACACACACACACACACACACACACACACACATACACACTTTTGGCATGATCCTTTAAAGTAAGAGAAAAGTACTAATAAGCTGCAATCATATACCACAAACTGCAACATCTAGAGTTTAGAGCTGCAAAATAAATGAAGTTGATATACATAAACAGCAATCCTTGTACATGCCATGCAGAGATGCATTAACCAAAATGTGCATGTAGGAGGAGATGAGAAAGAAGATACAGGAAGGTTGCCTAGCCTGGTTTGAAATGTGTCACTATTTCAGAGAGAATATTTGTTTATAAATGTAAACATTCATCATACTACTAAAAAATATCTGCAGCCTGCAGTGATAAAGTGAGCTGATAAAGTGAGCTGAAGGTATATGCTATCTTGCATGACTTGAAGCAAAACTGGATGAATCAGCAGATGCATGCAGGAAGTGATGACATCAAATACACACAAGTAGCCAGTTGTCCACCTTAAGCTATAATTTTAATTCAGAAAATGCCTATAAAAATGACACCAAATTATTATTTCAACAAAAACTAGTTGAAGGCATAAATATAGACAGTAATCTAATGGGAAATGTTATTACTATAAAGAGTGAATTTATTTAGAAGTGTAGAGTCTCAGCACAGTCCTTTAAAGTAGGAGAAAGGCACAAAGAAACTGTACATTTATACCAGAAATTGTAAATTATTTTGCCATGAGTTTACCACCTTTCCATTTTTTCTGGACTGCTCATAAACCAGCATGATTGTATGGTAGTGAAAAAATCATTATACAATTTCAGATATATATGGGTCTATGTTGGTATGCTGAAAAAACACTTAATCAAATCCTGTTTTAGGAAACACACTTTAGTGAAACCACGCATTATCGAAACTGCACCTTACTGAAGTTCACAACATAAAAAATTGACCAGGCGAATGTCAGAGAAACACCCATAGTGCTACCGCACTGCAATTCCAATTTCAAACATTAGTGCAAACATTCGTAAACCAAATCCCACATCCAATATAGCAAAATCAAATTTAATAAACATGACTCAGAGGTCTCACTGTGAAGTTTAAACTGTTCTTTACATCTTCAACAAATGTGCTATGGCGGACACATAATCAATAGCAGAATAGTCCTCTTTATGAGCAAATATTGTTTCAAACTGTTTCTGATGGCATAACAATGTTCGTTTCTTAGGAGATGGAGGGCAGGCTGCACACCTTCTAAGGCGTATCTCATCAACCCTATTCTGTTCCCTGGTGATAGCACACATAATGTTGTTCAGATCTGAAGCATATTTCACCGTGATATACTTAAATCCACAGTGCCAGACTTCAACTTGAATTCTGTGTTCTCAGAAGACACAGGTCATTAAGCACTGAAATATTCCAAAAAACAATAGTAAATAATGGCTGAAACCTAATCTGTGTACTAGATCTCGTGGAAAAAGATCTTGGCATTCCCAAAACATACCATTCTTCAAATTATTTTAGAAGCTCTTTGCCTTCAATAGGAAATATAATCTTCAACTCAAGAAATGTAGATGTAACATCTTTCTCCTATAAGAAAGCTAAAGCAGCTAATTTCTTAATAGACATCTGAAATTATATATTCCCATTGTATAGGGAACCCAAACCTAAGCTCTGTACCTACCTCCAAATATTTCTTCCAAAGTGAAAGAAACATCCCTTGCAGGTCACATTAGCAACATTCATTCTAATACTTTTTATGGCAGCCACTTCAAAGTCAGAAAGTATATACCTCACTTTATAACTTAGGTGATTTTCTTGTAGTAGTGCAAAAATACAATGCCACATTAAATTATACGCTTTCAAACTCTTTTTGCTCATTAAACAAAATACTAATGGCACAGTTTTTGAATATGCCCCACACGTTATTACTGAATGAATTCTATATAAATGGCAGCAAGCTATACCTCTAAGGAAATAGGTACCATCCATAAACCAAATATCTGATATAGCTAAATCATTTAAATTTTTCTTAGTGCTAAACACATTCACAATAGTGTCCTTTCTCTGTGAGTAAGTCGTTTTTGAATAAACGTACCACCTTTTAAGTGCCAATCCAGTACATTTAAGGTAGTCAGGGTCAAATCAGTTTTTAATGCTTTACCTCTACATTTTAGTCGAGCTCCCCTGACTTGTTGCAGTAACACAAAGACTGGGTGCATATTCTAATACGGACGAAGCTATTGCATCATCCACTATCAAGCAGGGGGAGTCTCGAGATAGCGTTGCCCTTTGTTTTAAGTTTTGAGAAACTTTATATTTCTCAACTTGCACTGGATCTCCTGCATGATCGTGATTAACAGATTTCAGTAATTCTTCACCCAACGTTACACACACAGTTATTGCACGACCCTTGCATTTGTCAATTAACTTGCGAGTACAACACCAGTAATTCTTACATTTTGGGCACTTCTCTAGGCTATACACGTATCCATCTATGATTAACAATCGTTTACCTCTTTGGGACATACTTGCACTGCAAATTTGTCCTAGCACTCCGGGAGGTAGTTCCTCTACATTCGCCATGGTAGCATTAGGTATGTAGTACATCGTTGTACCTTCAAATAAGTTTAAATATTGTGCTTTAATTTGCTATGGGTTATTCCGGTTGTCGATCATATGAGCTTCTGTAAGGTGCAGTTTTGATAATGAGTGCTTTCGCTAAAGTGTGTTTCCTAAAACGGGATTTGATGAAGTGTTTTTTCGACATACCAACATAGACCCATATATATATATATATATATATATATATATATATATATATATATATATATATATACACACACACACACACACACACATATACATATATACACACATATAAACCACCAAAAAAACACTCCAGCACAGAGAAATACATGACAGCAAAGTGAAGCATTTGGAGTTTTTATTCAGAGCACAGTCTACAGCACAGACCAGTTTCACCGCTTGGTGTCATCAGTATATATATATATATATATATATATATATATATATATATATATATTTGGTGACACACAGAAAATTCCAAAGTTTGTAACAAATGTTGCCACTGACTGATTTTTTTTAAATATAAAGTATGTCAGAAAAGACAAGCGAAAGACATTTCAGCTTCCACTGATGTGCCCATTTATGTTACAAAACTGGCATGGAAATGACTGGAGTGGGCAGAGAATGAGGGGAAGAAAGGCATGGAAAGCTGTTGTAAGGTATGTGGCTTTGGCCTGCTTTTTGCCTAAGTGAAAGATAGTAAAGACAATTATCCAAAGTAGTAAAGTAAAGCCAGCTTGAAACATACTAACAACATTTCATGTGACCCAATGTAAAGCAGCAGGAATCAGCAATTGCATAGGGAAGGAGATAAGACATGATACACCACTCCAAAGACTAGCTAAGGTCCTAGTAATCGAGTCATTAAAATAAGTATATCAAGTGTAATATGTTATGTAGAAAACATGTGAGCAATGTGTTTAAAGCTGGAATTAAAAAAAAAAAAAAAAAAAAACAGAAAATATAAAAAAGCAGGTTAGACAAAATAAAATCATAATTCAGTCCAAGAGCTTCTACTTCACAATAAAGAAAATTTGACTAATAAATCTATCAAAAATAAATATAAAAGAGAACTTACAAGGCCACCATAGAAGAATAGTGTCATAATAGAAAGTCAGTTCAAAGATCGGCTTTTAGTAATATGTAATGTCTTACTATTAAAAATGTGGTTCTGGTTAAACTTTTAAAAATGCATCCAAAAAACAAATACATTGTGGTTACATTACAATTTATAGCTAAGGAAAAAATCACAATGAACTAAAATGTAGTTTGCCTTGCTGTAACTTTGTCACTGGGCTGTTACTTTAAGGGAAGGGAGTTGTTGTGGCTAAAGGATAGTTAATTAAAGGAAGAGTGAGGAATGGTTATAGACTTGAGGTAGGTAGAGATGAGGAGTAGGGTTGGATTGTTATAGAAAGTTAGGCTGAGTGAAGGGTTGCCTCTTTGAACTACACTGCTGAATTAAGCAGTCCATAGTGTGGTGTTCAAGGAGATCGGCTTGGGGCAGTATTAGTAAGAACCCAGTTATTTTGGTAAAATCATATAAGGTGTTTTTATTAACTTGTCTGGGTAGGAGTATAGGAGGAGATGGTTACATACTGTTTTAGTGTAGAACGGCTAGAGTGCTTAGTACATGGGGATGCAGTTAAATGGAGTTGCTGAATGTGTGATGGGTTTTTAGTAGAGTAGGGAGTTGCAGTGATAGCTATATGATGTATGAGATTATTAGATTGAAGAGTAGCTGCTATTGTGTGAATTGGATAGCCACAGATATTAGGAGATACTGCTAGCTCATGTGATGTGGCTAGGATTCTAAGTAGCTGTTCTTTTAAGTTGCAAGACTAATGTTTAAATCTCTCAAGTTGAAGCCTGTTTCCCTTTGTTGTATGGCTAGTGTCATCTCAGGAAAGAGAGAAATTAGTAGCAGCTTTATGGGAGTTTGGACATGTGGTAAGTAGGGATTTTTGTTAGTGGAATACTGCTCATTGTCATTAGGGGAGCCAGAATAAAATATCCTTACTTCTATATAAGTAACAACAACAATTCTCATCTCTCAACTTCAGGCACAATTTGATATAAAGCTTCTTCCTTTTTTCACTCAGCTAATCACACCCGTTCATATATAATTAAAGTCTCTTGTAGATTCATTATGTGCACTAATCAAGACATTATGCCAACACAATTTTAAACATACTTAATATGAACAACTTAATCAAACCTCTGTAATATTCATTTATGATAAGTAAAAAAATGTGATGTTTATGTGTTTCTTAGCTTTGTAATGTGCATTGTTCTCTGTGGAGTTTTGCTTACTGGGACTATGCTGAAAGGGGCTAGTTGTGCAGTTGGACTCTCCTAGTAAACAAATGCAAGTAAAATAAGACAAATACTATCATTATTGAAACCATGCTAAACATGAGAACATGATCACCATCTATATGTATGTTCTTATAGCTGACAGTAGCCAACTTTTTTTTAAAATGTCTTTAGGTTTATGCAAAGGGTGATAACTGGTCTTTAATTATGCAGATATTTTGGAGCATTAATACTTGTAGCATGAGTGAAGAGAAAAGATAGAATGGTAGTGGACATTATATAACTTAACGTATGTCCACTACCATTCTATCTTTTCTCTTCACTCATGCTACAGATATTAATGATCCAAAATATCTGCATAATTAAAGACCAGTTACCACCTTTTGCTTAAACCTAAAGACATTTAAAAAAAAAGTTGGCTACTGTCAGTTATAAGAACATAAATATAGATGGTGATCATGTTCTCATGTTTAGCATGGCTCCAATAATCATAGTATTCATCTTATTTTACTTGCATTTGTTTAAAATGGAAGCATTCATGTATATAGTGTACATATGTTGTAGGATGTTTTTTGTAGCATTGTTTGGAAATTACCTGTGTATATCCCGGTCAAACCTTTGTATGAACAAATTGAAAAAGTAATAAAGAATTATTATTGAAAAAAAGAATGGTAGTGGACAGAGATAAATACAGATGGGCCAATGTTTAACCAAGAGTCAGTGCACCCATTTTGATGAAAGAGTTAGGTGGACTCCTCATTTAAGTAAAAATGTTTGACTTCATGTTCTGCAGAAGATTTATAATTGCTGCTTGAAGTTTCCTCAGAGTGGAGGATTATTCCATATGGATGAAAAGGTGCTTCTTAATAAGTTGGCGGTATTGTACTCTGTGTTTGGATTGTTGTTCACTGTCCATTTTTTTTCTTTAGAATGGTGTTATAATATTTTCTTTTGCATATATAATATTCAGTGAAATAATCTTGGCAAAAAATTTGCAAGAGTTATTTTAATGTGTGAGAAGGATAAAATATTGTCTAGTCATCTCAGGTGCTCCTTAAATAAATTTATAAACAGCAGAATTGTGGGTTGGGAATACTGATTTTTTTAGTCCTTTCATGACTTTCTATTATATCTTAGTACTGCTAATTATGCATTTTGCTTTTTTCTTGAGTTTATAACTTTTTTTATATTAGTAGTTATTCAAAGGAGTATTAAAATACTATATTTTCTACAAAGTCAGTATCTGCTGAATGAGTGGATTTAAGCCATTTTCCTTAGGCTTTCTCATTTCTTCATATTTACAATGTAACAAAGCACACTACTCATCTTGTATAGCTTTCCAAGTGCTTTAATGAAAACATGCAACTTCATTGTTTTTGCCGTCACTTTCGGACCCCTTTGGTTATATAAAATAATTTTAAGTTTTCTTGCTTTTACTTTAGGGAAGTGAGTTCTCTACCTATTTTATTGAGATGGACAAAAGTCTGTGGGCTATTGTTAGTTTTACCGTCTGAAATATATTTTTAATAACTAAGTTATATTACAGTATTTCCGCAGTGGTGGTGCTGCAGTAGCATTGTCTCCTCACAGTAAGACGCTGTCCGGTTCGATTCTCAGCTAGAGCGTCTTCTGCGTGGAGACATGTGTGAATGGGTGTACCTTCGTTGAAGGTTGTGCATCAGGGCTGTTAACTCGGCACGTAAAAATCAACTACCAATGATTAGCGGATTGGAGTTCCGCTGTGGCGACCCCTAACCGGGAAAAGCCGAAAGACACAAAGACACAAAGTTATATTACAGTATTTAATTTGGAAATGAATAAGATTGTTCTCAGTACTGTATAAATCCTATAATAATTCATCTTTTATCTCTCTATAGTACATTTATGTATTATATAAATTTAGCCTAGGTCTGAACCTTACCTCCTTTATCATTCAAGTTTCACTACCAGATTTTTTCCCCTCTTTCTGTTATTGATTTTCTCATCTTAGCCATTTCTTCCCCTATAATTGGAAATAGCACTCTCCATTTACATCTGGACTTGTCTGACATGGACTTTTCAGGGTTCTTCATAGGAGTCATAGACATTTGAAGCCTACCAAATCTTGTGACCATTTACATCCTAACAGTACCCGCACTTAAAGCATACCCCTTTTCTCTACAAGGTCACTCAATCATGGGGAAAATTTGTGGGTACCCATCCAATCATCCAAGTCTCATCTGAATTGTAATAGTGCTACACACTGTTAAATATGCAACTCCCCTTGTTAACCTCTCTCTCTGTCTCTTTGCCCCCTTTGTTCAACAAGTTTGACGTACGTTTCTCTCTACTCACCAGCTCCTTCCATTTTAGATACACCAGGATATACATCATTGATATAACAATAGCCTTTTCTACTGATCATCTGACTAAGTTTCTGTATACACGTCAGGTTAAGCTCGTTTAAACAAATCCCCCAACTTAGCCAGTCAATCATACAGATACTTCCCACATTTAAGCTTTTCACATAGAGTTTCCATCTCATCAGTTCCAACACAGACACTTATAAATTTTATCTGGATGTGGGGCAACATTAGCAGAATTCATCAGCACAGAAATGGTAATGGTATCTACAAACTTTAGTAGGAAAGGAAGAATATCTAATACTATGCAGTAGATTGAAGGAAATGCTCACTGGGAATTAATTATCTTCAGGAAATTCAGCATATGAGTAATTACTTAGCAAAAGACAATTTTCAGTGACTTGGATCCACTCAGGTCATTCGCTTATCTAGTGGAGTCCATACGATTAAAGACAGTTTGAGTAACCTTGAATGATCATTCACAGCTTTCTCTGACGTTGCATCCCTTCCAGGCAATATGCCAGTTGTACCATGCAGAACTGTGCAAAGCATACATTGCCCACAAGCATTAGACATTCCCAACCATCAATTTTAAACTGGACTGCACCAAACAAATTTTTCCTACTAGACATGGCTCTTCCTTTGTTTTGTTTTCCTAATGTCCTTATCAGCTTGCAGGGTTAATATGCTTCTAGCACAGTTTATAAAGAAAGGCACACCACATTAATACAGGTGCTACTTGGCTAAATGTTGAACATATTGGGTCTGATGCACACTGAAATTTATACAGACAACTGTACAGTGAATGTCAGAAGCTAATCTTTAATTCAGAAAATAATTACTGTATTTAATTGAAGGAAAAAAATATCAAAATTGACCCTAGTTTTGGGAATGTTTCAGTGGACTACTGAGCAAAACAATATAAACACCTCCCAATATTTGTGATGATATACCTGCCTAAGTCATTACAGATTATTTTAAGAAGTGTATATGTTTTATTGCACACACACACACACACACACACACACACACACACACACACACACACACACACACACACACACACACACACACACACACACACAGAATACTTCTAAGGCTACTCCAGGGATGGCTTTACTAATATTATTCACTGTCTATGACTTTTCCTCCAACCACTATACCCTTTACCTGCATTCCCCTCTACCCTGCAATTGTGCTATTATAGCCCTGCGGTGCTTTTCCTTTACACCTAGAGTCCCTCTCTTTGCCACCATCCACCTTATACAAATTGTATCTAAAAACTATTACCTTTCCATCTTTTATTGTACAGTGCCCAAACATTTCAAAAAGCATTTATTGTAGGAAATGCTGTAACATAATAGTAAGCATGCATCTATAACCAGTTATGCCATTGGTGGAACACCTGTACAAAATTTCATTGTATGCCATATTTAAAATTAAAAACTCACAACCATCTGACATTTTAGCAGTGAAAGATACTGTACCAGTGTAATACTTTGCCACTGCACGCAATTTATAAGTAAAGCATGGCAAGTAAATACTATGGGTGTATTTTTTACTGTATCAGGTGGCTATTGTGCTTATTGCAACATATTATGTACTGACGATTTTTCAAATGATAAGCCACCCGTGGAAGTGGACCTAGAAATGAATTATATCCCAGTGATGGAATCAATGCATATCAGAGTGACAACAGTATCTTAACATTCACTGGCCAGATACAAGTAAGTAATAGTCGCAAATGTGACAAATTGGCTATGTCTAGTCCTTTTGGCCACTATATTAAAATATGTATTTTTAGTAAGGCAGCTAAAGGCATAAAACAAGCGATGGATGAACCTTTATGCTTTATATTGTAAGTAGTTGTCTGCATTTCACTATCAAGACTTGAATTTAGCTTAACTGAAAGCATCTAAACAAAGGTCTTTCTTCTCATAGGATGCACATTACATAAGTTAAAAACTATATTAAGGTCATGAGACAGTGGTTTGAAATTAACTGTTTAAGAGCTGTATATAAATGATAAACAGATGTAATGTAATAGATGATGTGATATTGCATGCCAATACTTTTATTAAAACAAAACAAAAAAAAATCTAAGAATTTCAACCACTCTTCCTGATAGACTTCTTCTTGCAACTCACTCCTGTTCAGCAGTTGCGTTAAAATTCAGTGCAATGTTCAGCAAACCTGTTTTTGCATGAATTATTTAAATTAGAAAATTATGTTTTGGACATATGTAAACAGTCCAAAATATTACACATGAAAGACACAGAGACTATTTGCAGGTATTATTTCCTGTTTCACATGAAGGCAGGGAATACAGTTCAGATGTCTGTGTTGCTTCTATTTGCATTGAAATAAATGCATACAAAATTACAGTTTCAATGCAACTGCCATTGTACATTAATATTAATTTAGCAGATTTCGACTCGGGCAGATTTTTATATTAACTAGTAGTGCCTCATGCTTCCTCAGAAACAAACACAGGAAGTATTTTTCCAGAATCATTGTTCTAATCTGATTTCCTGTCTCTGTATTGATCTTAGAGATATCAGTTTGCTCTCTGTTCATAACAGTCAGTAGGGTGGTATGGAACCCTTGTGTTCATGCCAATATTCTCCCCAACTTGGCATTATGTTTTAAGAAAGGGCAAGGTTGTCAGTCTTTTATGAAACTATGATGTTCTCCGACTGTGTTGCACTGAGGTGAGTATTTAAACAAAAGGTTACCAGACATCCACCAAGCTCCTCTGAACGTGTCATGCTTTCTGAATTTATTCATGCTGCCTTCTGGAACTGGTTCAAAAGTAGAATGTTCATATTTTTTCAAAAAGTTATTCTGTCCAGGATTTCATTACCTGAAAGCTAACTACAATCTTTTTTTTATTTGCAGAAGTAAGCAACTGATAGTCCAGAAGCTGAAAATTATCTATGTGTCTATCCATTCACTGTTTAGATATTAGTCCGTGGTTTCATTTGTGTTCAGATTCAGACAATGCATGCTTCTTTATTTGTTTCACTTCCTTCATTTCTAATCTTTATTAAATCTATGCTGACATTTCGCATTTTGTTTCCTTTTGTATTTCTCATATGTAGCAGGCATATTATTTCCATGTTATCTAGAACAGCATCATAAGAAGCTGAGCTGCATTTTTGTATTTCAGCTTACTTTTGTCTCGCCTTAATTGTGAATATATATTTTTTGTGAGGGTTAAATATCTGTATTTAAAGAATGTAGTGCATGTCATAAAATATTTACTCCTAAAATGAATTGCCCCCAACAATGCAGGGCAGTGATTTTTAAAAGACATTTACACTTGCACTGGTTTAATTTAAAGGATGGAGAACTCACTTTTATTACATTTGGGTTGTCCTACGGCTGCATTTGGATGCTGTCTACTTTGCTTGCTTTTTGAAAATGGATGTTAAATTACATGCCACCCCCCTCCAAAAAAGGAATTGTCTATTTTTTCTTATTTACTTTAAAACATTCCATAACAACATTTTTATCACTATGGTGTAGCTGTATCTTAATTGTACTAATAATGTCAGAGTATTTTTGCAAGTAAACAAGCTAGATAGTTTACTCCTGCAGAAGAGAGTACACAGTTTCTCTGCAGCTGACATAATTTATTATTTCATACCTAATGTCACACTTAGTAGCAACATTTCATCATACACCAAGAAAAGATACAGAAATAAACTGGAATATACCTGAACTACAATATCATAATTAGAAGTGTATTTCACATAAAGAATGCACTCATATCAATGTATTGTTATTATTCTGTCTAAATAAGATTTTTACAGCCACTGAAAAATTATTTATAATGATATCAAAAGAAGGTCTGTACATTGTAACATTGTAGCAAACTGGACCATTTTAAATAGCAGGAGGTACAATGTAGAAGACATTTGTCTTTAACCACTTTATCAACAGAGAAGCACATAAACACCATAATCAAACAAGTATAAAATGTCTTACAGGCTTGTTGCAAACACTGGAATAAACAGTAGAAATCAGCATTTCAGGAATCTAAGATATAAGAACATGTGATACACAGCCTTACCTCTGAAAAACATCTGACCCAAAGCCATTTTTGCAAAACAACAAAGCACAGAAAGTACAGGCTTGTTTGTGATGCTGATAGTATATCTTACCTTTCTGTGGGGCTCTCCTGTTTTATACAACCATATATGCTAGTGCTCTCTTCCAGACTCCCCATGTTTTTTACATGACATCTTATCATTCAGTACACATATCATGCTACCACTCTGAGCTAATAAATTTACTTCCTGTCAGAGCTACTCTTCTTGAGTACTTCCCTTAACAGTATTTTTCTGGACTAATGTATTTTTTCGCTGGCTAAATCATGCACAAGAAATATGTGCAGAGTTAAGGCTAGATACTAATGGGGGGAAAACAAAGTCTAATGCAAGATGTCAGGACAGCCTGATGTCACTGAGGTAGCAGCAGTGCCTTAGGCAATCTATAAAATTCAGAAGAGACCATGGCCTCAGCTCCTCAAACCTTCATACCCATGTCAGTCAGGAAGAGATCCCAGGGCCATGAGTGCTGAAATCTTACTAAGCACCCCAGAGTAATGACAGAAACAACTATGCTTTTCAGAACAACTCAAGGGAATAAATGCAACTGATTTTTTTTTTTAAATAAGGGACATACAATTTGTGAACACTATGCAAATTTTGATGTGCCCTGTACAATGTAACAAATACTATTTTCCGAGTAAAATATATCAGGCATTTCAAATATGTTTTCCAAACTAACAGAAACAGTAAAAGCACTGCAAAAAAAAAAAAAAAAAACAGCATGAAAAGAGACATTAGAAACAGTGTAAATCTTCATTCAACAAGAACTGGACATGCTGAGAGAGCCATCATTATCCAAACCACAGGGGCAGCTAGGCAAAAGATAATTTCCTCTATATAGGCTGCTGCAGGGGTCATTGAAAATGATTATATAAGACAAGCATATTTTGATATTTGTGTTATAAGCAGTAAAAGTGTGTAATACTTCTCACTGTGCTGGAGATGAACAGAGAAATTATTTTTAAGGCATCTGCCATGGAATGTGTGTCTTACTATAGTCCAAAGGAAAATGTTACATAGGAAAGTATATATTCTTCTCCTGTGCAGGAAGCAATGAAACTATCATTATATGTGTGACTGAATTACAGAAAGGGAAACATCTTGCAAAGTTGAGATTACAATACTTCTGAAAGCTTAAGCCAAAAATTGCTTACAAAAAATGAGAGGAAACATAATCTTGAAAGGAACAAAATTAGCATAATATATGTATTCCAAAACAGTGTTTTAGAATAAGATGCTGGATTCCTTTCAAGTGTTTTTTTTTTCTTTCCACATTTCTGTGTTGTCACTCATCAAAGACACAGCTTTTCATTCACTTAAAGAAATGATTTTTGACTTGAGGAAAAAGAAAAAAAAGTACTGGTTGTAGGAAGTAGCAAATGGCAAAATAAATCAAATCTGAAAAGAAAATACTAGTTTTGCTAATAATGGAACAAAAAATGGTAAGTGATATTATCCAACAAAATGCTTAATTCAATATAAAACAAAAATGGCATGCAGTTTATTTGGAATAAATTATAAGGAACACATAATGCTTATGGGAAACACATCATAAGAAATGAAGATGCACAGTTTAAAACAGTGAATTAAGGTTATGAACAGTCTGATAGCCTAGTGCAGAATGTTAAGGCTATGAACTTCCAGTGAGTTCCTGCATCAGTCCACAATTTTTCAGCCTTTGTTTGCATACTGTATGACTCTGAGCAAGCCACTTAACCAGACTGCATTTCTTGGTCACTCCTGAGGCACTTAATCAGACATCCTTCCATACCTCTCAACAGTATAGATTTTCGCAGAACATCCAGATTTTTGCCTCATATTATCTGGGGTCTATATTACCAGATCTAATCTTTACTTACTCGAATACCTAAAGATCAGTCTGGTAATATTGAAATCCAAAAACCATGAACAGAAAATTTCATGAAAGGAAAGCATTCCCTTGGCCGTTATGTGGATTATGACCTTTTGTCCAATGTAGAGCGATCTTGGAGTGGGTATACCCTACACCGGGGATGGAGGGAGTGAAGTCCCCCACTTGATTTGGGTTTAAAAGGGGCTTTTATATGCCCAAGGGAATTCTTTCCCTGTGTGAAATCAAACATTCGTGGTTTATGGATTTCGATATTACTAGATCAATCTTTAGGTATTCAAGTAACTAAAGTTTCGATCTGGTAATATAGACCCATTGTTTGTCTGTTCCTTATAAAAATTGTACTTTTTTGACAAATCAATGTGATGATCTAAGGATTAAAGTCACAGCTTAGTGAACTGAACATACATCCCACAACAGCCCCAGATTTCAGCACTGCTGAGTGATTACAGCAGAGGATGGCTGTATTATACCTCCCCATTGAGGATTTGCATCTCCTTCCTCCCACTGCTACCTCCATCAAGCACCCATATTGCTAATTCAAATGAGGGTTATCTGGGTCATTATCAGGGCTGCATCCCTCTGCACTTATGTCTTTGTTGTTGAATATATGCAAAATAGATAAAGAATCTCTCTTTATTAAAGTAATAAATGTTTCTGAGGATGGCATGATAAATGTATGGTATGTTAAATGACAGATGGTTTTAAGGAAGAAAGCAATTCAATTTTGCTTGATATAGGACATCAGATACATGTTGTTACATATATTTTGAACATTTATAGCTAACACTGAATACACTCAATATAAATTGCAAAATTACAATGTGCAGTTATAATGAGCAAAACAAACGGTGCAGAATAATGAAAATCATGTTTCAAATATAAACATAAGTTAGCATTCTTTAATATTTTTGTAGATACCACTGAAATAATAAAAAGTCTTTGTCAATGATACAAGTATAAAGATGAAGTTAATTAAAAGAACAGCAACTAACTCTAAAGGCGAACCTCTAGAGAAACCATGATATACCTTCTTAAATTCAAAAAGCAAAAGCACTTTACAGAAAGAAAGTTATTATTAAAAATATGTTGAGCTTGTGCTCTTACAAGATAGAACAGATTCATAAAGTACTACTGCAGTTTAAAGGAATATTTTTGCAACATGGTTCGCAGATTCATAAGTTTATAGTCAGCAGCTAGTCATTCAGTCTAGAGACCATCAAAAGTCTAATAAACCATATACAAAAGCTCCATTATGACCAGATGGGCATATATATATTTATATATATTTTATATACTTGTGTTTTGCATCTGAGGAAGTGTGTTTACAAAAACTTACTCTATGCGGAGCATTAATGTTTTTATCTTATAATTAAACTACAAAAGGACTGTTTCTGGCATGGCTCCAAGAATCTTAGCCAGCCCATTCAGTCATATAGGTTAACTTTGAAAGTAACAAATCATAGAAGCTTGTTCTGGACACAGGGTATATATTGTGTCTGAATCTATCATGCTGATGTGTCTTATTTTTTTGTTGATGATGATTTATGGCCTTTGTCCAGGTACTTGAGGACATATTTGTTCTGTGATGGACTAGGATGACAAAGATGGTTGGATTTTTCATGGCTGGAAAGGCTAGACACAGATCACCACAGTCTATAAGAGTCCAAATAAGTTTAGAGGCCTGGTACTCTGTGTGGATAATACAGGCTTTTGGGGCCACTGATCTTTTTAATTAAGACATTTCTGATGTTTCTCAAGTCAAGAGAAGTGT
>NC_056747.1:40703044-40720544 GCF_019279795.1 Protopterus annectens
CTGCCATAACTTTTATAATTGTCTTACAAACCTCTTAACCAAGTGAGTTACAGACAGAGAGGGTTCTTTAAATTTTGTTTCATAAGTATATTGGGCCTGCCAAGCACAAACTGTGCACATGGCCGGCCTTAGGCATAGGCCAACTAGACAGCCGCCTAGGGCGGCGCTGTAGCAGGGGCACTTTTCCAGTATTTATTTGGTGTAGGTAGACCAGGTTGGGGGCACCTGGGTGGTGTGGGGGGGCGCTGTGGAGCCCTTTTGCCTAGGGCAGCAGCTGACCTAAGGCCGCTGCTGACTGTGCACAACTTTCACTACCAAAGTTGACCAGTAGTTTATACCTTGAAAACATTAAATAACACCAATGTTGTTTTTTCAGATAATGAAGGGCCATCAACTTGAATTAGAAATTCTGAATAAATGGAGGCCATGCAGAGTCCATGGCAATATGTGTAGACTCTATTCGCACAGAGGCCATGCAGAGTCATTTGGGATATGCATGGCTTCTGTTTATTCAGAGGCCATAAAGAGTCAGTGTAGATATGCAGCCTTGCTAAAGATGGCCATTTCCATGGCTGCAGTGGTGCAGGTGGTGGTTCTTTTTAAACTATTTGACATTCACTTTAGAGTTTAGTTGGATATTCAATCTATTTGTCAGTACCAGGCCATTGCACAAATCTTTAAAAGAAGTGTTCCATTTTCAGTATTCTCAGATATTCCTTTTGTACTGCATCCACTACTCTGGAATGTGACCTTTTCAGAATCGCTAACCTGTAATCACATAATTGACATCTTTGACATATGCATATGTCTCAGCCTCCTTAGGTCAACAATGAGGACAAAGCCAAAGATAATGTAGTGGTAAAGTCCCCAAATCAGGGACAGTTTTCAAACATTACGCTAATTAACATAAAATTATCCTGTCAAACTCCATAATTCCACTTGTTTTGATTACTGTAATTTCTGTTTAAGCATATACTTGTGAGATTATAGAAGGAGAGCAAGAATATGAGAAAAGTTAAGCTTGGCACATTGGTCAACAAATTTTTGTGAGGTTCAATCATTGAAGGTTGGGTGTCGAGCTGGCACCTCGGCACCCATAAAAAATCTACTGCCAATCATTAGCGGACCATAGTTTTGCTGTGGCGATCCCTAACTGGGAAAAGCCGAAAGAAAAACAACAACAACTCTAATTAGCTTAAAATATTAATAGAACTGTAGATTTTGTACCAACATGCATTTTCTAAACTATAAGAAGTATCTGTCATTATTCAGTGTTTATAAACTTCAGTGATTTACCAGAAAATCAAAACTTTTATGAGGGATAGGACAAAACATATAAGACATCAAGCGTATTTTGCAAAATCGGGGATAGTTAAGAAGTATGCTCATATGGCTAGCTTCTCTATTGTAAATGAAAAAGCAGGCTGTTGCATAGATGTCACAACACTTGACCAGCATTTTATTTTTACATCTGCTATTGTACTGCATTTCTTTTCTGATTAGCTACTCTGTAAATGCATTTCTAAGCATGAATAGCTAAACAGTAACTTGCAAGCAGCATACAAGCCTTGGGTCTATTGGTGCTGTTTCTTCATGTTTTGTCATACAAGTCTTTTAGCATTTCCATGTTGCTTTAGTCCCTAGTACTTTAAATCATATGGCAGGCACCTCTGAGATATGAACTGGTCAAACAGATAACTGTACCCTGGCTAACATGAGAAACAAAACAATTAAGAAAAACTAGGGATAGTGCTTGTGGTAAGTGGCATAACACAAGCACCTGAACAATTACCAAAACTACTGACACATAAGATTTTCCACTAAAAATCATGTTCTGTTAGAAAAAAAATGAACCGTTATGCAAAGCACAGATAACATCCTTCAATAAGCTCAATCACTTCTGGTCTACTATAAACAATCTAGCTGCATCCCAAGTCCACCCCTAACCCTGATCCCACAAAAAGTAATGCCACCGCAGCCTGCTGGCTCAGTGAGAACATTCCAACTACCACCTCTCACATCAGCCTACAGAATATAGGCAGACACACTCTCACCTCAAACTGCACTTTTATTCAGACAAAAGGCATCTTATTTGAACCAGTTACTAGAAAAAAGAAACACTTAAACAAACTAAAATGTACTACATTAGCATAAGATAACATTCCTACAGAATATCATAAATTAGGATCCTAAGGAATAAGCTAACTGGTCTCTGTGTTAATCGAATTGGCATAATTACTAACATCTGTACCTTATGGAGAAAAGTATGTTCCAAAAATATGGAAAACCTGTAACATTACATCAGCACATAAAGGAGGCACCTTCATCATGCTTTTAAAGTATTTCATCTATTGCAATATTCCTTTCAGTCTCTGTAGTACTTGAAAAATGTATCTGTTATTAAATCCTGAAACTTTTGCTAGACAAACACTTACTTTCCTCCTCACAACATTGCTTCTGGACCTGTCATAACATGGAAACTGCCCTTCGTACATTTTCTAGATACTGTCAAGTGAAACTGAACTATCTTTCCACTTATTTCTAGACCTCACAAAGATGCTTGATGTCACATCTCACCTTCTTCTCCTCAGCAAGCTGTTATACCCAACACTAAGCAATACCACCATTAAATGCTTTTCTAGTTAATTAAAATCCATGCACAATATGTCAAATGCAAGGAATCCTACTCTAATCTGCTGTCCATACAAACAGGAGTGCCTATTGGTCAATACTAAGACCCCTCTTTTTAACATATTCATAAATGACGTACAAGATAGCCAAACAAGTAACAGTCATACAATATGCTGATAAGTCATTCATTTCTCACATTCCATACATATAAAATACTTCTTCATCTGATACCATCTAGGCTAAACAGATCATTTGTCCTTTAGCCAAGGCCCTTTTTTAATGGATATGTTTGAGAAAAGAGGGTACCCAAGGGCGTTTATTATGGCTATGGCTCAAGAGGTAGATAATAAAAGACAGAAAGGGATATATTTCCCTTTCCTGGGTAAGAAATATTTTGTCTTTTCCACAAGGGACGAATGGGCAGATTTTGTCTTTTCCACAAGGGACAAATGGGCAGACCAGTTGAATATAAACAGAGCATTGATTCTTACCTAAAATCAAGAGTTTCCAGCTATTAACACGGTGATAGAGAAAAATTAGGACATCTTTTCTAAATCTTTTTAAAGCACAAATTTTGTTTCCAACAAAAATAAATATTCACCTTGCAGATAGACAGAGAACTTTTACCACTTTGGCAGACATTCTGGAGTTTACAGGGGATACATTTCTAGAAAAAGACATGAAATGGACTGGATTTGTCTACTTTTCTCTAAAGAAATGCAACAACAAATGTATGGTCAGGTAGACAAAAGCAGTAAAAAACCTGAAAGATAAATGAAAAATTACTTAATTCTCATTGTAATATTGGTTCTGGAACACAAAGAAGTATATGAATAGTACAGGTCAGATAATGGTAATCTCCAAGTGTAGTACCTTGCAGTTAGTTCTGCACAGCGTTGAGCGTGTCTTAACTGATTGGCAGGGGAAAATCGAGTTCGAGTGATAGGCATGCTACTTTCTGCACTGGAGTGACAGGCATGCAAATTTCCACATTGTGTATACTGTGCCATCAAGTTTTATTTTAATACAAATACTACCGTCTTGCTGTTACAGCTTCAGAAGTTTTAATAGCTCAATTTATTTATTTACAATTAACCTGTACAATATTTTTCCTTAATATTATAACTGTTTGATTTCTGTGTGTTGCACTGATAACTTCTGTAGCCTTGTGCACTGGTTAATTTACCTAGACCCTGTAACTGCTAATTTGACCTGAGTACTCAATTTAAATATAATGTCTACAGCGGTGGTATGGCAGTAGTGTTTTTACCTCACAGCAAGAGATTCTCCCATTCAATTGTCGGCTTGGCTTGGGAGTGCCTTCTGCATGGAGTCTGCATGCCCTCCCTGAGGTTGGGTAGCGTTCGAAAGACATGCGTGTGTAAATGGGCATGCCTTTGTTGAAGGTTGGGTGTCGAGCTGGCACCTCGGTGTTTCCTAAAAATCTACTGCCAATCATTAGTGGACCGGAGTTCTGCTGTGGTGACCCCTTACCAGGAAAAAGCCGAAAGACAAACAACAACAACAACTCAATTTAAATATAATGCAATATTTTGCAGGTGAAATGTTATCTGGTAATGATTTTATTTATATGGTTAAGTTTAGCATTGATGTATTTCTTTAAATAGCAAATTCTGTATATGGTGAATAGAGGGGAAGAAGAACATGAAATTGCCAGTCTGTTCACTGCATCATTATTATTAAATATAAACACCTTGTAAGCATGATACAAGCTTAAATGTCAATATTAGATGTTTTACCGATTTAATTCAAATTGTAATCACAATGTTCCTCATTCAGAGCAAAGAACGGGTTGGAGGGATATGAACCACAGATTTTCCAACTTAAGTTACCTAAAGGTAATATATAAAACATTCTCAAAGTTCAAACTCATCTGCACTGCCTTCAAATAGGTTAAAACAAATGAATTATGATAAACCTCACTAACTTCATGACAAATATTCTGAAATCAATGACAATCTTTGAGCCATATTTAAATAACATATACATTTACCCATACAAATACAATCAAATTGCTAATAACTTTCTAGAAACATACTTTGGAGATTAGCTTAAACTGCATGAATTAGAATAGTTTTTCTGACTTAAATAAACAGTATTTAATGGTGATTCAACTAAATAACTAAATATTTGTGTGTCTTGGTATGCTTTGAATATTCATACTGATGCTGCCTTGCCACGGCAAGAGCCATGTGAATATTCATGTGGGTGCAGGGTCCGTGTGGCTGGAGGCGTGTTTGGGGTGGGATTTGCTACTCCGCATCCTGCGAGGTACTACACTTGGAGATTACCCAGATAATATCACATTTTACAAGGCAAATCATTTTTATTCCTTATTTCAAATAGAATTCTAAGTCAAATATATAAGTGAAGCTAATTAATTCCAAATAGAGCTTAATCAGTCATACCACCCATATAATTAAATGTAAATATCGATTTGATGAAACTTAGGTAAAGAAACAAACATTTTAAGTTCTTAATATGGTTTTGTGCTGTGTTACTAAACACAAAATAATCACAGTAAAAAAGTATGCTAAGTTGCATTCTAATTCACATAAGTGGCTCTTTTACCTACACAAAAGAAAGTACTGGAATGTCACTAAACAATTAGCACATCATTACATCATTAACACCTTTACTAACTGAATTCTTATCACACATTACTGGGATTCTTTCAATACAAGTTTTATTGTTAGGTCTTCTTTAAAGATTGATTGAAAGCTTTGTATAAAATAACACATGAAAATCTGAGAAAGCATCCACATAAGAAATGTAAGAATCATTGTTTTATCTCTAATTATGTTAGTTACTGCCTTCCAACAATATTTAGTAGTTATCTGTAGTTTAAACTAAATTGCTAAGCCTTTATTTTAAAAGGAAAGTTAAAAATGAATACCCATGATTGTTGTGAATTTACATGTACATTCAGAGTTTCTGAAAAAAATGTATCTGTATTTGCGGAAGTTTGAAAGTTTAAAGAGTTTAATTTTTTTCTTGATTAGATGACTTTGAAGGACTAATATTTACGATTGAAGTGTTTACATTCATTTGCAAATGCATCAAGCATTTCTGTACATATAAATAAAGCTAAACAAACTATTTTTGTGCCTTTAACATAATTTAGCTTTAAAATAAGCTATTTAGTGGCAAAAACATTTTTGTGAGGTTTTATAAGCTTTATAAGCTTTGATGAAACTTAGGTAAAGAAACAAACATTTTAAGTTCTTAATATGGTTTTGTGCTATGTTACTAAACACAAAAAAGTCACAGTAAAAAGTATGCTAAGTTGCATTCTAATTCACATAAGTCGTTGTTTTACCTACACAAAAGAAATATCACCTTTACTAACTGAATTCTTATCACACATTATTGGGATTCTTTCAATACAAGTTTTATTGTTAGGTCTTCTTTAAAGATTGTGATTTTTTTTGTGTTTAGTAACCTTGTGCTAACCATATCATTGCTGGAGCCTTCCTGTGTCCTGACAGAGTGCTCTTCAAACTATCTGGAGGTATACAGAGCTAAGTATATTTTTCTGGCACTTTTATTTATTTATTTTATTTTATTTTACATTTGTTAACCAGGGTTGCCTGACTGAGCCGAAAAGGCCCTTTTTCAGCAGAGGCCCAGGGAGAAAAGCTCCACATAGAAAAATTACAGATACATTTAGTTATTTAGACATGATCAGTATACACACAAATTACAAAAGACATGTTTTTACAGTAGTATGCAGCACATCAACAGTTACAGTGAAGAGAACAAACAAAAAATATTAATTTAAAAATAAAGGTAATTAATAGATTTGTGGTGTACAGCTGACATTTGGTACATAGGTAGAATACATACATAGTACACAGGTACAGTACATACATTGTAGATTAGCCAGTGTTTGTGAGTAAGATTGAAAACTATTATCAAGTACTCTAGGTTTAGTATGTGTACCTTATCCGCTTTCACTAGCCTGGGGAACAATCATGGCACTGACAACTTTGTTTGAAATGTTGCCTGATGAGGTCTTTAAAGGAGGCTTTGGATGATGTGTTTTTGTCTAATTCACATAAGTGGCTGTTTTATCTACACAAAAGAAATATCACCTTTACTTCAGATTACACTTTTATTACACTTCAGAGTTGTGTACTGTTAATTGCTGTTTGACTAATTTTATATCATTGCTAGCTGACTTCGGAGTTGTGCACTCTTTTGTTTCAATGTATAGTTTTTCAGATCTCTGCTGAAGGTGTTGGTTTTCCCCTACCCACCTTCCCTATTACTGTTTTGTTGTTTAAATTTAGAAGCTTTTGCAGTTTCCCGCCTCCACTGTAGATTTGATCTGGGACACTCACCCCAGTCCCATCTCTTTACCTCATTCTAACTAATAGACTCCTGCACTTATTTTTAGTCATTTTTAATTTAATTGCATTTTTTTAAACTGTTTGGTCTAACATTGCTACATACTAGCTTGCATTGCATTTAAATTGTTTTTACTACCTTTCTGTATATACTAAAAAAAAATCTAAGCCTGTTTCCTACCTTTTCTGTAACTAGTGTAGTTCAGATTCAGATTTGCTGTATCCAGGACTGTATGTAAGCTTCTGAGCCCCCCCCCCAAGCTTTTTGTGTTGGAGGGAAGCCTTCTAGCTTATCAGTGGGAGTGGTAAGCACTAAGTTTCCTATCTACCACATAAGGCGTGGTTCTGGCCCAAAAATTGTAGTTATTGGCCATTTGGGCAGTTTTTTCCATCTCTCTAAACTTTCTGATTTAAAAGCCTGCATTTGCACTTGTTTCCTCCCTTTCCTGTAACTAGTTTAGTCCAGATACAGATTCTTAGTGTTAGCACTTGAATTTGCTTATTCGTGATCAACACTTGTTCAGAACTTGTTGTAAGCACTAAATAAGCTGCTAATTACTACAGCACTCAACCTTCCTCATTACCTAGAGGAAAACAGTTTCGGTACTTACTTTCCTCACTTGCTTAGAGAAAAACAGCTCTTATACTCACTTTCCTCACTTATCTAGAGGAAAATATTTTTTTATTCAGGCATGTCCAAGGGTCAGCTCCCAGTGTTCTCTCCTGTCTATCTGATGAATATGGGTATCTTGGGACAATGTAGAAATTGTCTCATGTACACAGACAACCCTGTCCTCCTACCACCCAACACTACAACCTGTGAGAGATGCACTTATCTCACCAAACTGGAGGTAAAGCTCTCTCCAACCAAGACTGAACTTGACAGTCAAGAGGAGAAGATAAACACTTACACCACACCACACTCTTCACATAGTCTCACTAAATCTACACCACCAAAATCCACACATAGAAACAAAAAAACATTTGCGGAGGCTCACAATAATAATCTGCTCAAGCAACAGAGACCACCAAAGCAAAAATGCAAGCAACCTCCACCCACCAACACAACCCAAATGACACATAGCTCGCAGACCCAGTGTGCCACTCAACTGCAGCCAATAAGGCAAAACAACGTACACAACACACTAGTCATAGGTAACTCTATAGTCAGGCACACTGATGTCCCACTCACCAGGCTAATCAAGGAGAAGGTTACTGTCAGCCTCCTGTCAGGTGCCAGGATCTGCCACATAATCCACACACTCAGGTCACTCCACAACAAGTACAAATATGACTCTGTCATTGTTCATGTTGGTGTGAATGACCTGAGATGTACCTCCCTGGACTACATGAAAAGAGACATGGAAGAGCTCTCTAATCTTGTAGCCCATGCAGGTATGACCCTAGCCCTGAGTAGAATTCTGCCATCACCCAGAATGATGCCGCAGTACAAGGACAAAATTATTGACTTCAACAATTGGCTAAGCTTCTGGTGTCATTCTAAAGGGATCCAGTATCTGTCTGCCTGGGAAGACATGGTTGACAGACCATGATGCTTTTCCAGAGATGGCCTGCAGCTGTCACACCTGGGATTCCGGATACTGGCTAAGGTTCTTGCCGCCTCTATAGTGCCTTTTTTAGGCAAGGTTCAAATGACAAATTCACCATCATAACAGGAACAGGCAACCAAAAACTGAGGGTGATGCTACTCAATGGTAGAATTCTAAATCTCAAAATGCCCTCACTTGAGACACTCCTTAAAATAGAAAACATCGATATCTGTGCAGTGACTGAGACCTGGTTCAAGGCTCCAGAGAGCATCCCTGCACTACCAGGCTGTAACACATACCACACATTTCGGCCATGTAACCTGGACCGGAACACCAAAGCGGAGGTGTGTCCATATTCATTAAGGATATCCACACCTCCAGGCTAGCTGCTCAGCATAATGCAGCTGAGGTTATTCAAGTGCAACTAACTCTGGGCAAAACTGCAATCCAGATTGTAGCTTGCTACAGATCCCCCACCATGCCCCAGGATTCCCACTTTCCCACTCTTCTTTTCTTGATGTACTGGAAAATATTAGGGTTCAACCAAACACCCTAATAATGGGCGATTTCAACTACCCCACCATTAACTTAGAAAACTACTCATGTACCAACTCCTTCACTCAACGCTTTCTGGAATTCATAAACTCCAATGCCCTGGATCAACTTATCCACACCCCCACCAGGGGCAACAATATCCTAGATCTAGTCATTCCCAACATGAGTGACTGGTGTTCCACACCTGAAGTCAATGCCTCATTGATCCAATCCGACCATAAGCTAATTACCCTAGATATCCACATCCTGCCCCCACCCCCCATTAAGGAAACCATGGTAAAAAATGTCTCCAAAGCCAACTTCATGCTTCTTAAGACAGAAGTGGTGAACTTCATGACACCCATGCAGATGGGCAATACAGTTCTGACTACTGAATCTTACACAATTGCACTTACATGAGTGCATGGATCGTGCTATCCCAAACAGAACCAAGACGCTATCCTCCAAAAAACAGGAAGCCAATCTGGTGGTCCTCTGCCATAAACAAACTGTACAACAGAAGGAAGAAACTGTTGCAAAAGAGTGTAAAATCCCACAAGTGAAGAAGCTCCCTTGTCAGCCTCAGTAAGAAGCTGTGATCCCTGATAAAATCCTCCAAAGCTAGTTATGAAAACAAAATTGCCACTGATTCTAAAGACAACCACAAATCATTCTATAACTATGTCAAGAATCTCAATGGCAACACTCAGATCTGCTCTGAGTTACAGCACAATGGCACTAAATATACAGACCCAACTGATAGTGCCAACATCCTGGCAGATAGGTTCAGTGCTAACTTTACCCCCCCTCACCCCCTAAAGAGCCCATCTCTATATGGGAAGAATGCAAAGTTCCTGTAATTACGGCTGCACAGGTAAAAACCACACTCTCCAAAGCCAAGAACACAGCATCCATGGGACCCGACAACATCACAGGCTGCGTTCTACATGAACTACAGAATGTACTGGCACCCCACCTAAGTACCATGGTCAATTATAGCCTCACCTCAGGCTTTGTTCCAGCTGAATGGCACACAGCGATGGTTATCCCACTCCACAAGGGAGGAGCCACCATGGACCCCGGGAACTACCGCCCCATTAGCCTGACAAGCCTGGTCTGCAAGGCCATGGAACATATTCATGATGGAACTTATAAACAAAGATATTGGTAATCTCCAAACTCTGGACCCCACCCAGTATGGGTTTGTAAAAGGCAGATCATGTCTCCTAAACCTGATAGACTTCTTTGAAGCAGTCACCAAGGCCGTAGATGAGGGTAAGGTGGTTCACACAGCCTATCAAGATCTTGCCAAGGCTTTCAACACCATCCCCCACTCTGGAATTATAAATAAACTCACTAAACTAGGTATAAATCCCTATGTCACATAATGGGTTGCCAACTGGCTCACTGGCAGAACCCACACTGTGAAAGTAGCAGTCTCCAAATCCGACTTCAGACCAGTGACAAGTGGAGTACCATGGGTTTCAGTCCTGGGTCCTCTCCTGTTTGGTATCTACTTCTCTGAAGTACAGGCTAACACAGAAGGTCTTTGGCTAACAAAGTTCACAGATGACTGCAAACTAGGAGCCATAATCGAAACTCCTAACAATGTGGACATCCTACAAAAGGGCCTCACTGAGGCAGATGCCTGGTGTCAAAGCCATGGCCTCAAGCTCAATGCCAAAAAGTGCACTGTCATCCCCTTTGACAAAAAGTCTGTACCTATGAACTGCAACATAGGCGATAGTATACTTAACACCGAAAGTTTGATAAGAGACCTTGGGACACAGGTGGTCAGTAGTCTCTCCTTTGATAATCACATCGCCACAGTAGTCAGGAAATCCTTCTACGTGGCACAACTCATCACAAAAGGTTTCTCATCCAGAAAAAAAGAGGCCATTGTTCCCCTCTACTCATCACTCATTAGACCCATTATAGAGTACAACACCCCTTTTGGTATGTACCTCACAAGACATCTACAACAACTGGAAAGGCTGCAGAAATACCTCACAAAGAGGATTACTGGCCTTAAACAGATGCCCTACGCAAACCGTGTCAAAAAACTCCAGCTTTACTCCATCGCATATCGCCTACTCAGTGGTGATCTCTGCCTAACATACAAACCTATGTCAAACCCAGAGTTGTTGGACATGCTCCACTTAAAGAAATCCCAGTCCCTCTGAGCTACACGCTCTAGGGACCTAAACCTTGTCACCACAATAAACAGAACATGCCGGTGGGATAGTTTCCTGTCCCAGAGACTTCCCATACTCTGGAATAAACTACCTATCTATAGCAAACAAAGCTCCTCATAAGTACTCTTCAAGAAAAATCATGATTGGATGGGAAATAGGAAATTCACCCCGGGGATCACTTTTGTGGCTCTGCTCAACAGTGGCACAGGAAAATTATTTTCTTGGGTGGCAAAAGCCAGGGTACCTTTTTGTCTGGGCTTGTATAGGCCCCAGGGCTGATAGCTTGGTACCTACCTATGAACCTATAAAAAGTCCTATAAGTTGTTGTCCTTACCATTTTCTTCTTCCTTAAAGTGAAAGCTGACCTTTCAACTCACCTTTTTCAATTTCTCCAAATCATTTGGGTTTCTGATACCATGATGTGAATAGACCCCATTCCTAAGTCAAAGTACAATTAAAGTTCACAAAATTAGTATTATTTCAATCTTTGATGTCAACCAAAAGTGCTCTTTGTAGCACCTGCAGTGTCCCCAGTAATAACTCTTTCTGCAATTTGTATGGGGTTACTTTTAATGGTAACATATCTAAATACAATTGTAGGATTTTTGTTTATCAGACCCATTGCTCCTACTATTATTGGAACAGTCCGGGTATCTTTCTTCCACATAGCTCTCATTTCTGCCTGAAGATCCTGATATTTTATGACTTTGTGTCTCTCTGTATGCAAGACATTGTGGTCACTAGGTGTGGAAATTTCAATGATCAATGCTACTTATGTCTTCTTTTCATGAACAGCTATATCCTGTTTTCTAGTATCTATCTTTTGAACTGTTGGTAATGGGTGATCCCATGTGATGTAAACCTCATCATTTTCTATGATGCTTTGTGGCTCAGGTTTCCAGTGTTTTACAGCCACTTCAATACCATTTTGCACAATCCCCAGTGCAACAGTCTTGCTACATTATTATGCCTTTCAGTATACAGTCCTTCTGCCATTAGTATGTCATAACCAGTAAAAAGGTGTGCAACTGTTTCCAATTCGGTTTTACAAAACGTACATTTGCCTGTTTATCCCACATGTTCAATGTACTTTGTAAACCAGCATGTATGTAGCCCACTACCTTGGGCTGCCAATTGTAACCTTTCATCTCTTGGTTTGAATTTGTGTCTCCTTAACCATTTCTGTGTTCGCTCCTGATCAACATGAGGTTCTTCCAGAAGTTTTCTGTACTGGCAACTATATTTATGCATTTTCCACATTTCTTGCCTTCTCATCTGGTGCTTCACCTTATTCTTTCTTTTGTTTTTTTGGCACATTCAGTTATCTGATTATTATCTACTTCTGATTTGATTTCCATTCCTGCTTGATGCCGATATGCTTCTGCTAGATTAAGCAGAGGAGTCATCTTAGATTTATTTTCCTCATGTTTCAAAACTTTTACTATGTTTGGGACTTGTGAGGTTAGCAAGTATGTGTAGAGTCCCATGACTACAGATCCATACATGTAAGCAGTTTCAAAGAGGGCCAGCCCTTGTTCAGAATGGGAATATATAATCTTGCTATGCACTGATTTTTCTAAATCATTTGGTGAGAATGAAACATCCTTCTTGTTTTCCTATCTTATCTATCCAACATGTTTTGGGGCCAGTCAATCACTCCAAAACTGTAAGTTAGGACAGGAAGAGCAAATTGGTTTATAGCGTGGATTTTGTTCCCTGATGTCAATGTTGTTTTCAAGATTAATTTTAGTCTTCTAAAGTATTCCTTACTAAATTTCATTATTTATACTATCCCTCTTGTTCAAGTTCTTTTATATCACATACTTGTCCCAAACTGTTTTCCTGCTTTAAAGGTTGGTTTTACACATTTATCAAGACCAAATTACATTTTTGTATCATGTGAAAAAGTAAATATAAAGAATATAAAAAATATAAAAAGTAAAGATAAATGACTATAAACTCTGTCAACATCAATTCCATGTATAGTTTATACGTCTTCAGAAGGCAAGTTATTGTGCTATAATTTTTTTAGAGTAGCTTGCAGGTTCACTCTTAAGTAAAAGCATTGTTTTTCCTGTTGTTAGCCAGGTTGGTGTCTGTTCGAAGTGTGTATATAAATAGTTCTTACTCATGGCTAAATCTTCATGCAAAGACGTTAATACTTTTAACATAAAGTTAGCTACTGCATGTGGGCCTGAGGTTTTCCAGTTAGAGGCTTTTCTTAACTTTGTTTCAATCTTTCTGGCTGTTACTTCATCCCATTTCGTATCCTGTACCTTTAAACTTCTTATTCTTTCTTTTACTTCTTCTATCCATTTAGCATCTTTGCATACCTCTCAACTGTACAGAGTTTAGCAGAATGTCCAGATTTTGTACACATATTTTTGTTCAATTTTTCATACATTTGTGGTTTTCTGACAAATTAGTGGCAAATAATTAAAGACTGAAGTTGGAAAATAATGACAGATATTTGAGTTTCAGACTCCATACCCTTTAGAAAATTCATGCTATTTTAAAACCTGTTATTCTATCAAATTTCTAAGATTATAAGAGCAATATTTAAAAAAAAGTCTTTATTTTTGGGCCTTTGTTTCACTTTTATTTCTGGCTTTATCCAGATTTCTTGGTCTAAGAGGTTGAGAGGTATCCATCTTTGTTATGTTCCACAGGATCTTCTTTGATACTTCTTCAAAATGTATCTATTTCTTCTTTTTGTGACTGTCTTTTAATTCCTTTTACCTTGTTTCCCAATTCTCTATAAAACTTCTTTGGGTCATCAATAAATTGCTTAGTTTGTACTTTTCCTTTATATTTATCTTTGTATCTTCTACGTTTTTCTGCCTGTGCTGAGATATTTAGTTTATTTGCAACGGTACAAGATAGATCCTGTTCTGTTCTAATACTGCACATTGCTTTTATCTAGTCTATCTTTCTTAATACTTTTGTTAATCTATTCCCTCTTTTATATTTTTCTGTCAGTGATACTTCTTGTCTTAATTGCTTTATAGTTTTCTCTATTCAATACTTCCATGATGGCATTCAATTTCTTCACTTCCTTTCCCGCACTACCCTGTGCTCTTGTGGTAGAACTTTATCAGTTATTAATTTAGCTGCACAGTAATATATCCTGCTTACTTCTATTATATTTAATGGATGCCTGTTGGACTGTCCTAATTACCATGTTCATCTTTTTATCAAAAGTCTGACTTTTTGGGTTTTATTGACCTTCTGGAGTGTATTTCTTTCATTGTTCTTAATATGTCTATCTATCCTCAGGATTCATTAAGCTCCGGGAGCAGCAGCACGCCTTGCATATTAATGTAGGCATGCTGCTGAATGCTCTACATAGACACAATCAGTGTTTGTGCACAGTGGGTGTGTCTGTGCAGTGCAATGACACTAAGCATGCCTCCTGCACTCAGAAAGTGCTGTACGGCACTTTCTAAGCCGTACCGGCATAATATTAGAGCGTAGCTCTAATATTATACCAGTAATTCAGTGTTTGCAGACACTGAAATGTAAAATAAATAATTTCAGTCTCCGAGGACACTGAAATAAAACCAGCAAACAGGAAAGTAATACAGGGGGTGTGTCACAGCTTCTGTGACCCCTATTGCTAAAGCGCCGTACGGCACTTCGGCATTCTGCAGAAGCAGGAAATGTGTGCAAATGCACACTGTACCTCTCAACCATACAGATTTATGCAGAATATCCAGATATGCATACCTCTCAACCTCTTAATGCCGAAGAGCTGGACAAAGCTCGACAAAATGGGGGGACAAATAGGGACATACTTTAAATATTGCTTTAATAAACTAAGTTGCTAGAGACTAACAGGGTTAATCAACATTCTGAAGGATTTGAAGTCGAAAACTCAAATGTCATGTCATTATTTAGTGACTTTAATCCTGAGATCATCCCAGTGATTTGTCAGGAAAAAAAGAGGAACAATCCAAAAATATGAGCCAAAAATCTGGACATTCTGTGAAAATCTGTACAGTTGAGAGGTATGTACCGTGGAACTTACCTCACAACTACCTTTGAAATGTACAGATAGTTGGCTCATATAATTTGGTGTGCTCTTCCTAAAATGTGCACCTCTCTGTCACCACGGGACCAAAACATTAAGCTAATGAAAAACCTATGTATTCTATCAACTTTCGAAGTTTTTAAGAGCAATACACAGATAACGGTGGAGAAAGAAATGTGCAAACCCCTACAGTAAGTAAAAATAAAACACATATGTCATTTTTTTCTGTCCACAATAAGGTTTACGTGTAGCTGAGCAGAAGTGCATGTCGTTGAGCTATGCTCAGCCTAGCTTACACATCCCAATGAGCTAAATACAAATATATGGCCAAAGCAGCGTAAAGTGAAATAGGTTCAAGTCTCCATTCAGTCCATTCATTTTTATATGTTAAAAAAGCACAAAAATATATTTTATCAATAGGTAGTGAATAATATATATATATATATATATATATATATATATATATATATATATATATATATATATATATATATATGTGTGTGTATTAACCAGGGTAGTGTAGCAGGTCCAAATGTGAGGTGTCAGTGTAGAACAGATGTGAAAATCCATAGAAACACAAGTGTCCCATACAGCATATTTACAAAAGAATGTATTGCAATGAAAGTACATAGGGAGATGTTATGGAAGGTAGACATACATATCATATGTCATTAATGAGGAATCAACCCCACAATACTGATAGTCTGTAAAAGGAAAGCTGAACAATGCTAATGTGTGCTCAGCTATGCTTAGCCAGTATAAGCATTGCTTAAACGTAAATTATAAGCAAGAATTACCATAGCTAAGCAGATTTGTGCACTGGTAAGAAGTGCTTAGCATCTACCCCTTTAAGAAATGCATATACCAGCTAAATGGATTTGCCTGGCGCTTAACTTAGCATCCTCAAAACCATCCAATCATGGCATAAGGTGGGAAATCAGCCATATTTAAACCTCGCAGGTGGGAATACAGCTCATAACTGGTTGTAGCTCCCCACTGTAGGCACTATGGCTGGTGTTGGAGAGAGTGTGTGCTTTCAGGCACAGCTCTGGGGCATACAGGAGTCCAGGGTCATGGTTGGACTCCTTGTAAAAAAGCATGATCTGAGACTGCTGCAGGACCAGTACCAGGGCTCCCAATACAAAGCGGAATCCTGGTAAAGTCTCGCCTGCTATCTCACCAGTACCGCTGGCATCCCTTGGACTGGTGAGCAGGTCCAGCACTACTTTGCTAACTTTAAGCGGAGGAAGAGGGAGCTCTTGGACCAGTGGGTCCAAGATGCATGGCAGAGGGATGTCCCAGGTGTGTGTAAGTATTAATATCAATAACTGGTACCAAAGTCCAGCCTGTGTATGTGATGGATATGTATGCATAAATGTTTCTCTATTTTCTGTACAGCTTCAGCTGAGTGGGCTGCAAACCAGGAAGCCCATGCAAGCAGGCTGCTAAGGCTGCATTGTGAGGCTGGTGTTTAACAATCTAGCTTGTAGTATTCATACCAAATAAATATAAAAAAGTGGACTGTCACCTTGCAGTATTAAACATGGGTATGGTTTGTACTGAATAAACCAGACAATATTACAGTAATAGTGTCATATAGGTTATATATAAATAAAACTGTAACTGCCTGTCAATAAAATTCAAAACCCTGGACTGGTTGTGTTTACTTTGGTATTGTATGCATTGAAATGTGTACAGGTTATGCACAGCAACTATAGCTCTGAAAGCATTAAGCAATCAAGTCACATATGACAAAATTATTGCCTTTGTAAGACACAAAATTACCTGATATGAAATGTTTCATGCACCAAGATTTGATATCTGAATAGTAATGTTGCGTTAACCATTGTTTTCCACACTGTGCTATGTCAAAAAGTATGTATAGGAAGGTATGTATAAGAATGTCATAATTACAAAGTCAGATTGTACAACCAAGAGAGTATTAGACAGAAAACATTCAAGGAAGAAACAACAGTTTCTCAATAGCTTCTTCTGATCAAACACAAAAGCTTCTGTTGTATTTTATGCACAAACAGGCACTGTTTGAATCCCGAGAGTGGTATTAAGCTGTATGCATAATTTTCATGTAGAATTTTATGAATATGTGTGGAAATAGTCAGGTAGTGTTAATAGAAATTTCCTTCACAGGTCTTCCAGGTAAGAGAAGGTATAAAGTAGCTATAAGAAGGC